>NW_024427107.1:30904441-30946091 GCF_017311325.1 Ursus maritimus | reverse complement strand
TCTTTCTTTCTTTCTTTCTTTCTTTCTTTCTTTCTTTCTTTCTTTCTTTCATAGCCTTTAAAGAGTAGTAAAGTTTTGGTATCACATTGAAGCTTTTAATTTGCATTTTCTTAATGAATAGTGATGATTAACACATTTGTGTATCTTCTTTTTTTTACACATCTGTTTGAGGCCTTCAACTATTTTTCTATTTTGGTGTTTCTCTTATTGTTTGTAGAGCTTTTCAAAAATATTCTTCAGATATGAGATTTTTTCTATCCCATTATGTGACTTTTAAATTATCATTACACACTCTTTAACATTAAATATCATTTGATGAACTGGAATAGTTTTTATTGTGCTCAATTTTGCCCTATTTTCCTGTATAGGTAACGTTTTTTGCACCCTCTTTAAAAAACTTTCCCTACCCAGATATTTTCCTATATTAATTCTAAAATTGCTTTTTAAATTTCTTTTTTAATTTTCAGAACTACAGTTCACTTGGGATTGACCTGGGTGTATGATAGGAACCATGTTTTTCCCCTTCTCTAATGTGAATGAGCTTGTTATTAATTATTGACAAGACTAATCTTTTCCCACCATTATTTATTTATTCATTTATTGATGATCATGTAAGTGAACGTTTTATTTTTTTCTTTTCTTTTTTTATAATATTTTTTTATTATGTTATGTTAGTCACCATACAGTATATCCTTAGTTTCTGATGTACTGTTCCATGATTCATTGTTTGTGTATAACAGTCAGTGCACCACGCAGTCTGTGCCCTCCGTAATACCCGTCACCGGCCTATCCCAATCCCCCACCCCCTCCCCTCTGAAGCCCTCAGTTTGTTTCCCAGAGTCCGTAGTCTCTCATGGTTCATTCCCTCTTCTGATTACCCTCCCTTCATTCTTCCCTTCCTTTTCCTACTGATCTTCCTATTTCTTATGTTCCATAAATGAGTGAAACCATATGATAATTGTCTTTCTCTGCTTGACTTATTTCACTTAGCATTATCTCCTCCAGTCCCGTCCATGTAGCTGCAAATGTTGGGTAATGGTTCTTTTTGATAGCTGAGTAACATTCCATTGTATATATGGACCACATCTTCTTAATCCAGTCACCTGTTGAAGGGTATCTTGGCTCCTTCCACAATTTAGCTATGGTGGACATTGCTGCTATGAACATTGGGGTGCATATGGCCCTTCTCTTCACTACATCTGTATCTTTGGGGTAAATACCCAGTAGTACAATTGCTGGATCATAGGGTAGTTCAATTTTTAACTTTTTAAGGGACCTCCACACTGTTTTCCAGAGTGTCTGTACCAACTTGCATTCCTACCAACAGTGTAAGAGGGATCTCCTTTCTCCACATCCTCTCCAACATTTGTTGTTTCCTGCCTTGTCCATTTTTGCCATTCTGTAAGGTGGTATCTCAATGGGCTTTTTTTATTTGAATTTCCCTGATAGCTAATGATTTTGAACATTTTTCATGTGTATGTTAGCCATTTGTATGTCTTCACTGGAAAAGTGTCTGTTCGTATCTTCTTTTTTTTTTCTTTTTATTTATTTATTTTTTTAACTTTTTAAAATTATATTCTGTTAGTCACCATACAGTACATCCCTGGTTTCTGATGTAAATTTTGATGATTCATTAGTTGCGTATAACACCCAGTGAACCATGAAATACGTGCCCTCCTTACTACCCTATCTTCTGCCCATTTTTTGATTTATTTGTTTCCTGTGTATTGAGTTTGAGAAGTTCTTTGTAGATCTTGGATACTAGTCTTTTATCTGTAGTGTCATTTTCAAATATCTTCTCCCAATCCGTGGGCTGCCTCTTAGTTTTTTTGACTGTTTCTTTGGCTGTGCAGAAGCTTTTTATCTTGATGAAGCCCCACAAGATCATTTTTTCTTTTTGTTTCTCTTGCATTTGGAGATGTGTCATGAAGAAAGTTGCTGTGGCCGATGTCAAAGAGGTTGCACCCTATGTTCTCCTCTATGATTTTGATGGATTTCTGTCTCACATCGAGGTCTTTCATCCACTTGGAGTGTATCTTTGTGTATGGTGTGAGAGAGTGGTCAAGTTTCATTCTTTTGCATATAGCTGTCCAATTTTCCCAGCACCATTTATTGAAGAGACTGTCTTTTTTCCACTGGATGTTTTTTCCTGCTTTGCCAAAGATTAGTTGTCCAAAGTGCCGAGGGTCCATTTCTGGGTTTTCTATTCTGTTCCACTGGTCTACGTGTCTGTTTTTGTACCAGTACCATGCTGTCTTTGTGATCACAGCACTGTAGTATAGCTTGAAATCCAGCAACGTGATGCCCCCAGCTTTGTTTTACCTTTTCAACAATTCCTTGGTGATTTGGGGCCTTTTCTGGTTCCACACAAATTTAAGGGCTGTTTGTTCCAGTTCTTTGAAAAATGTCATTGGTATTTTGATCGGGATGGCACTGAAAGTGTAGATTGCTCTAGGTAGCACAGACATTTTAACTATGTTAATTCTTCTGATCCATGAGCCTGGAATATTTTTCCATTTTTCTGTGTCTTCAATGTCTTTCAAGAGTGATTTGTAGTTTCTAGAATATAGACCTTTACATCTCTGGTTAAGTTAATTCTGAGATAATGTATGATTTTTGGTGCTATTGTAAATGGAATGGATTCCCTCATTTCTCTTTCTTCAATCTCGTTCATGTATAGAAATGCAACTGATTTCTGAGCATTAATTTTGTATCCCACCACATTACTGAATTGCTCTATAAGTTCTAGTAGTTTGGGGGTGGATTCTTTTGGGTTTTCCATATAGAGTATCATGTCATCTGCGAAGAGAAACAGTTTGACTTCTTTGCCGATTTGGATACCTTTTATCCCTTTTTGTTGTCTGATTGCTGTTGCAAGGACTTCTAGTACTATGTTGAATAATAATGGTGAGAGTGGGCATACTTGTCGTTTTCCTCATTTTAAGGGAAAGGCTTTCAGCTTTTCCCCACTAAGAATGATATTCACTGTAGGCTTTTCATAGATGGCTTTTATGAAATTGAGGAATGCACCTTCTATCCCTACACTCTGAAGGATTTTAATCAGGAAAGGATACTGTATTTTGTCAAATGCTTTTTCTGCATCAATTGAAAGGATCATATGGTTCTTGACTCTTTTCTTGTTGATATTATCTATCACACTGATCAGTTTGCGAGTGTTGAACCACCCTTGCATCCCAGGGATGAATCCCACTTGGTCTTGATGGATAATCCTTTAATGTATTGTTGGATCCTATTAGCTAGGATCTTGTTGAGAATTTTGGCATCCAAATTCATCAGGGCTATCAGTCGGTAATTCTCCTTTTTGATGGGGTCTTTGCCTGGTTTGGGGATCAAGGTAATACTGGCCTCATAGAATCAGTTTGGTAGTTTTCATTCTGTTTCTATTTTTTGAAAAAGCTTCAGGAGAATAGGTATTATTTCTTCTTTGAATGTTTGGTAGAATTCCCTGGGGAATCCCTCAGGCCCTGGACTCTTGTTTTTGGGGAGGTTTTTGATCACTCCTTTAATCTCTTCATAATTAATCAGTCTGTTTAAATAATCAATTTCTTCCTGTTTCAGTCTTGGTAGTTTATAAGTTTCCAGGAAGGCATCCATTTCTTCCAGGTTGTTTAATTTATTGGCATAAAGCTGTTGATAAAAGTTTCTAATGATCCTTCCTATATCATTGGTGTTGGTTGTGATCTCTCCCCTTTCATTCATCATTTTATTAATTTGGGTCCTTTCTCTATTCTTTTGAATAAGTCTGGCCAGTGGCTTATCGATTTATTCTTTCGAAGAACCAGCTTCTAGTTCTGTTGATCCTCTCTACGGTGCTCCTGGTTTCTAATTCATTGATCGCTGCTTTAATCTTGATCAACTGCCTTCTCATGCGTGGGTTAGGCCTATTCTTCTGTTCCAGCTCCAGCTTCTTGAGGTGAGAATATAAAAACTGCATTTTAGATTTTTCTATTTTTTGAGTGAGGCTTGGATGGCTATGTATTTTCCCCTTAGGACCGCCTTTGCAGTGTTCCATAGGTTTGGGGCCATTGTGTTTTCACTGTCATTGGTCTCCATAAATTGTTTAAATTGATTTTTGATTTCCTGGTTTACCCAATCATTCTTGAGCAGGATGGTTCTTAGTCTCCAAGTGTTTGAGTTTCTTCCAAATTTTTCCTTGTGATTGAGTTCCAATTTCAAAGCATTGTGGTCTGAGAATATGCAGGGAATAATTTCAGTCTTTTGGTATCAGTTGAGACCTGTTTTGTGACCCAGAACATGGTCTATTCTTGAGAATGTTCCATAGGCATTAGAAAACAATCAGTATTCTTTGGTCCTGGGGTGTAGTGTTCTATATATATCTAAGAGGTCCAACTCGTCGAGTATGGCAATTTTCTGCTTAGGTGATCTGTCTATTGCTGAGAGCGGAGTGTTGAGGTCCCCTACTATTAACGTATTTTTATCTATATGTCTCTTTATTCTGGTTAAGAGTTGGCTTGTGTATCTTGCTGCTCCCCTGTTGGGGGCATAGATATTTATAATTGTCATATCCACTTGTTGGATACATCCTTTAAGAATAATATAGTGTCCTTCTGTATCTCTAACTACAGTCTTTAGTTTAAAATCTAATCTGTCTGATATGAGAATTGCTATCCCAGCTTTCTTTGAGGACCACTGGAATGAAAAATGGTTTTCCATCCCTTCACTTTCAGTCTGGATGTATCTTTAGGTTCAAAATGAGTCTCTTGTAGACAGCAAATGGATGGGTCATGTCTTTTCATCCAATCTGCAACCCTGTGGCATTTATGGGAGCATTTAGGCCATTCACATTGAAAGTGATCATTGAGAGATATGATTTTAATGATGTCATGTTTCCTGTGAAGTCTGTTTCTAGAGTTTGTAAATTTCTGTTCCGTATCACTCTTGGGGCCTTTTTACTTTTATAGAACCCCCCTTAATTTCTCATGTAGGGCTGGTTTCATGGTTACGAATTCGGTCAGTTTCTGCTGATCCTGGAAGGTCCTTATCTCTCAATCAAGTCTGAATGACAGCCTTGCTGGATAAAGACGATTATCACTCATTTATGGAACATAAGAAATAGGAAGATCGGTAGGAGAAGGAAGGGAAAAATGAAGGGAGGGTAAACAGAAGGGGGAATGAACCATGAGAGACTGTGGACTCTGGGAAACAAACTGAGGGCTTCAGAGGGGAGGGGGGTGGGGGATTGGGATAGGCTGGTGATGGGTATTAAGGAGGGCATATATTGCATGGTGCACTGGGTGTTATACACAAATAATGAATCATGGAACATTGCATCAAAAACTGGGGATGTACTGTATGATAACTAGTATAACAAAATAATAATTATAAAATAAAAAAAAAAAAAGGATCCTTGGCTGCATTTTCTTCTCAGGTAGAGCTTTGAAAATACCCTGCCAACCCTTCCTAGCCTGCCAGGTCTCTGTAGACAGGTATGACGTTATTCTGATATTTTTACCTCTATATGTAAGGATTTTCTCCCCCCTGGCTGCTTTCAATACTGTATCCTTGGATCTAATATTTGTGAATTGCACTATGATGTGATGTGGTGTAGGTCTGCTCTCATTAACTTTGGTAGGGGTCCTCTCTGCCTCTTGGACACGAATGCTTGTTTCCTTTGCCAGATTAGGGAAGTTCTCAGCTACAATTTGTTCAAATATCTCTTCTAGACCTCTCTCTTTCTCCACTCCCTTCCCACCATTATTAAAATCCAACTTCGTTCTCATAAAATCCAACTTTATTCTCATCAAACATTATCCTAATCCTTATTATTATTTTTAAATAGTAACTTTTTAAAATTTTGTGGAAATATCAATATTTATTCCATTCCTCTCATCTTGATAGTAAGATTAAATTAGAACTATTTTGAGTGATAACCACCATCAAAAATAACATTATTAGGGGTGTCTGGGTGGCTCATTCAATTAAATATCTGACTCTTGATTTAGGCTCAGGTCATGATCTCAGGGTTGTGAATCTAGCCCTGTGTTGAGCTCCTCGCCCAGCTTAAGATTCTCTTTCTCCCTCTCCTTCTGCCCCTCCCTCCCTCTTTAAAAAAAATTTGAAAAAAGTTATTGTAAATATACAGTAATCTATGAAATAGACATTTCTGTAGAATAAGTACATAGAATTCTTAGATCAAAACATATATGTCCATCTTGCATTTTAAAAAGTGTACCAAATTATTTCAAGAGTTTTTTATTCCTTTATATTCCCATTAATACAGTAATAGTGTATATACCGTCCCCATTTTTTTCATTTCCTTATGTTCATTGGATTTTTGTTTGATTGTTTTTCAAAAAACATTTCAAAGTTAAACATATCATTCCTCAATTTGCATTTCATGAACTTCTAGTAAGTTTGAAACAACCATCAGATTACTACTCACCTTTATTTAGTCTTTCTTTCTGATCATATTTACTATTTTCTAATTAAAACATATTATATATATTTTTCTTACTTCAGGGATTCCATGTATATTAGGAATATTAACCTTTTATATGTATATAAGTTGCGCATATTGTTTTAGTAAATTGCAAAAATGGTCCCAATCCCTCACCCCTTTCTCTTGCAATCTGCACCCCTTGCAATCTAACTTGTAGTTTCTCCATTTATAAATTCAGTATATTTCTCATCCTTTGTATTTGGGTTCACTTTGAAACTTATTTTGGCCAAAAAAGCTCATTAGAAAGAATGCCAGTTTCGAACCTAAACTTCAAGAAGCCTCAGACACTGCAGCTTATTCTTCCAGAAGTTAGCAGTAAACAAACCCAGACTACCTTACTGGATGAAGTGAGACAAGTGACCCAGTTACCCTTGTTGCTCCAGGCAACAGTCCATCCACTAACATGTGAATGGAGCCTGCCAGGACCAGTCAGTACCCGGCCCACCCACTAGTCTACTATGAGCACATAAGCACGGTCAAGATAAGTTAAGCCTGGTCAGATCAGCTGAACTACCAGACAACCACAGAAACAGGAGTAATAATAAGTGTTTTCATTTTTTTTAAAGGACACTGTGATTTCAGTTGTTTTATTATGCAGATATGGATACATAATCAAATTTTAAATCTTTTGATTTTTACCACATTTTTATGACTATATTCAAATCTTGGTTTAGAAAGTCTTCTACCCCATGGATGGTAAAGTCATTTTCCTATAATTTATTTTAAACTCTTGAAGTTATAGCTTTGATCCATATAGGTATGAATTTACCTCATATACACCTTTTTATTCTATATTGAAATAGAAAGCCAATTCAGTATCACTATTTAGTGGATCCTTTTCAACTGAATTGAAATGATACCTATAATATACATTATGTGTGATATGATCAGGTGCCAGCACCATTATGCTTTCAATGAAATTGCTTTGTTTCCCCCCCTTTTTTAAGGTAGTACAGAACCACACATTATTATTGTATCTCAGATCAATGGATATGAGTTTGATTCAGGCTACGGTGCTTCATAGATTGTGCCAAAGCATGAATTTTTTGCTCAGGATATCACAGGTCTTGTGTAAGAGAAGGCAAACCAGCTCCCATTAGGAAAAAAAAATGACTTAATATATCAGGAAGACGAAGCAGAAATACCCAACACCAAAGGGTGAGTGTCAGAATTAAAACTCCTATTTATTCATTCATTCAACACATATTTATTTTATTAAGTATATAATATACCAGGAATTGCTAAATGCTGTCCTACATCCTGGTGAGAGTAATATACAGATAGTAAAATAGTTACTATTATATATATATATATATATATATATTACTATAGTTACTATATATATATTACTATAGTTACTATATATATATAGTTATAGTTATACAGTATTTGTATATACTATATGCACACACACAGATACACACACACACAGGTAATTAAAAATGTTGAGAGAACAAGAGATGTGCATATCCATAAGAAGCACATTCCAGGAAGAGAAAAAATAGCATGTTCAAAGGCCAGGATGCAGAATACACTTAGAATATTAAAGAAACATAAGCAGACTAATGTATATGGAGAAGAAAGTCAGGATGAGTTGATAGGTAATGAGATCAGAGTAGTGGATGAAATCAAATTCTATCGGCTATCTAATGTTTTCTACTGATTTTGACTTTTACCCTATTTATATGGGGAATCCATTTAAGCAGCTAGAGCACAGGAATTATACAATCTAATTTAAATATTAAGAGGATCACCTGGACTGGCAAGAGGATAAGGATGAAAGCAGAAAGAACAATCATGAAGCTATTAGAATAATTCTGTTATTAGATAATAATATATCAGAATAGAGTGATAGAAATGTATATTGTGAAAAGTGCTAAGATTCTCAGTATATTTTGAACATAAACAGTAGAATTTACCAATTTCTTTCATGTGGCTATGCAAGAAAGAAACTAAAGAATGACTAAAACTTTTAAGGCTGAGTAAAGAGAAGATTTTATTGAGACTAGAGAGATGGGAGAGGAGCAGGTTTTGGTGGAGAGAAGCAGAAGCTTGGTTTTGGAGATGTTAAGTTTAAAAGTTGGACATAGAAGAGATGATAATTAGGGAGTTGTATAGATGTGTCTGGATTTCAGGCTAGAGGTGTGTATTTGGGAGTTGTTAGCATGTTGACAGTAAATCAAGCCATAGGAATGGATAATAAGCTAGGGAGAGATGAGGAAAACTCTAGGGATTAAGTCTTGTGGCAGTCCAATATGTATATATCAGAGAGACAGTAAATAAAACTGAGATAGATTAGCCATTGAATTACAACAGAACCAGTTGAACACGTGTTCTGGGAGCTAAGGAAGTTAAGTATTTCATAATGGAGAACAGGATCAATTGTCACATGCTTCTGATAGGTCAGGTGAATGAGGACTTAGAAATGATCAGTGAATTTGACAACTTACAAGTCACTTGGGACTCTAAGGACAACATATTTCCTGAATATCTAAGTGTAGTGGTTTCAAGAATAACTGAAGCCTCCTTCAGTGGACATCACAAGAATAGGAAATAGTTCTGATGAACCTTCCTGCAAAGTTGTGCTTATAAACATATATGCTGTTATAGATGGAATGTGTAATCATGGGATTTTTTTTTTATATGAGAGATATTATAGTATGTTTCTATGCTGATGGAAATGATACAATAGAGAGGGAAATATATATTAAAGAAGATAACTGGAAGTTATTCAAGCCATATCTTTAGGTAGGCTAACATAGAAGCTAGTATACCAAATAAGAAAAGGGAATTCATCCAAAGAAACAGGGACAAGAGTATATGATGTAATGAGAAGAGCTCTGAATATGACAGAGTTCCTGAGAATGGAGAGAGAGTGAATGGATTAGGGAACTGTATAGAATTCCTGGGAAGGGGCGCCTGGGTAGCGCAGTCGTTGGGCGTCTGCCTTCGGTTCAGGGCGTGATCCCGGCATTCCGGGATCAAGTCCCACGTCGGGCTCCTCCGCTGGGAGCCTGCTTCTTCTTCTCCCACTCCCCTGCTGTGTTCCCTCTCTCGCTGGCTGTCTCAATGTCACATAAATAAATAAAATCTTAAAAAAAAAAAAAAAAGAATTCCTGGGAAGTACATTTAGCTGAGGCCTTTTCTAGTGTGGCTGAGCAAGGTCAGAGTAGGCATTTAACAAAGGTTGGTATTTTTGCCATTTGAAGGACGGATGGAGTGAGAAACAAGGTGATTGATAAGGCATACCAGGGAATGATTATAAGCATGGACAAGAAATATATCCTGCATGAAGAGGGAAATGAAGATGTGTGGTGGGGAGAAAGCAGAACAATGATGGTTGGTGCTCTTAGCAGCTCTGGAGGGTAAGAAAAATTGCAGCCATTAGGATGACAAAGGGGGCTGGAAGGTAAAAAGATGATGGAACTCAGGGATTAGAATTGAGATTTTTGAGGGATCCCAAGTTTACTGGTATGAGCCAAATGACTGGGGTGGGAGGTTAAAGTAGGTTGTAGGACAAGATCTTTGGAGGAGAAGACTTTGAAGTCCAGACTATTGGGGGGGAAATATATACACACACACACACACACACACACCAAAAATGTATATATTACATCAGAAAATAAATATATTATATATATATTGGAAAATATATATACATATATGTATACATATGTATATACATATATATATATATAGTAGTGACACCTACAGTGAACTGGATGTCAAAATCTTTTAAGAAGTAAGTACAGATAAACTGGCTCTATGGATGACTGGAATGAGTAAGGACAATAAAGTCTTGGCAAAGGGGGCTTCAGATTTGTAAGAGTTTATTTTATACCAAACCCCAAATATTAAAATATGATATTGGTATATTAGTATACACAATGGGAAAAGAAAAAAAGTAACAGAGTTTAAAAATAAAAATAGCAGGCACTTTCAAGGCATCTTGAAATGACAACCAGTTAACTATCCCGAGAAAATACATTTTTATTCTAGAACATGAGAGGTAAATGTACACTTAAGAATAAATACTATATATTTTTAAGTTAAGAAAAAGAAGAAAATTCTCTCAAAAAGAATTTAAGAGTATGAAGAAAAAAATGAAGTGTATGAAAGATAATTTTTTGATCAGAATTAGCAACTGCTTTGCTGTTTAGGATCTAATTGCAAGTGAAAGGACATACGTTACCACAAAGTTTCTTCCAAGTGTTCAAATATACTTTCTGACTTCTATATAAAGTTTTGTTAAACATATAAAATTATTTTAAGAACTATAATCAGTGTAATTTATTAATGTAATTTCTATAGTCAGAGCCTAATAATAGAAAAACAATAAACAGCTAATGTATATGTATATGTCTCGTCATTATAGTTGCTGCTTATTTTTTCTCTAGATGTTACCACTGCATAACTTCTTCAAAATTTATCTATTGGCTTTCATTCCTCACTTTATATTTATAAAATCTCTGCTCTTAAAACGTTTTGAACAGCCATAGTATTTATAATATTTTATGGATAGCTTTATGGAAAAACTGAGCAATAGGGATTTGTTATGAATAATTTATATTTAATTATTTCCAAAACAAAGTTATAAAACATAAACTAAAAATAAAATGGGTCTGTGTGGCCTAAGGTAAGACAAAAAAGAAAAAGTTTAAACAGAAAACTTGTAAGCTACTTAAAGTTATGTAAAACAGTAAAAATACACACTTCTTCTGTATGCTGTTTATATGTCCTTACCGTAACAACATGAGTACAGATGTCCCTCCCATTTTCCCTTAATATAATATTACTGAAATTCGGTTCAACTTTGCATTAGGAAGACAAGATTAATTGATTGAGGGCAATTTCTTCTGCCCCCTAGTCTTTAAATCTCTGGGGGATTCAAAGTACTGGAAGTTCCATACAGCTAGCAAAATGGAATCAGTATGTATGACTGTAAAAATAATCTTAGAAATAAATGAAGCCTCTTACTCTAATAAACATGCTTGAGGAAGCTAGCCCTGAAAAATAAAGTTTCCTGCTTGAAGCAAATGCACTGTGAGAAATAGAACTCTTAATCTCCAGTTGTTTCATACTTGGCCAGAAGCTGAGAGCTGCAATACATAAACTGGGTAACTTCTTGTTTTATGTTTGCTCCTTCATGTGGGAGAGACCAAAAGGCAGCAAGGGCTATATATGTAATAATTCTACTGTGTAATAATCTTTAATTTAAAAATTATAGTGATGATAATAAACCACAACCAAGTGATTTTGTTTACTGAAGCATGATCCCATCCCTTCACTATTGAACTGAAGATAGAATATTTGATGTGATGTTTATGGTGATTCCATAATAAAAACAATAACAACAATAATAGGGCAAATATTTCTTAAGGATCCAGCATATGGCAGGCACTGGCTTGTAGTGTTCTAACAGAGATCATTTTCTATCTTCCTCATCATAACCCCATGCAGTAGAACTGTTATTAGCTACATATTACTAATATGGACACTAAGATTTAGAGATGTGGAAAAATTAAGTAAATTGTCATCATATAGCTAATAATTTCTGGATATTACAACAAAAATCTGGTAATATAACAATCCAACTCTGAAACTATGTTCATCACTGCATTTATTTCACGCTATCTGATAGGCTTAAAAGATCATTAAAATTTTTTTGTTCCTATAGGATTTCTGACCATGATAATCTCTCATCTTTGTAAGTAATATGTTACTCCATACTGCTCTCAAAACAGAAAACTGTTTTTGATAGTTATCTTCAATAACGTGAGACCCAGAATTATATTTCCTAAGTTCCTTGCTTAGCCTATATTTCCAACTCAGAAAAGCATCTAAGTACTTTACAAAACCAGTCCTTCTTTTAACCTGTTTAACTTGTTTGGAAAATGGGATGTGAGTTCATTACTTACTTTATAACCCTCTTTACTACTACCTTAAAATTGTTTTAAGGAATACTTTCTTTGAAAGTATTTGATAGTTTAATCATAGCTCCCATGTTCTAAGATTTGATAAGCAAATTCATATTTTTGATTCTTTCAACAAATATTCAGTAATTGCTGTTGCAGAGCTAATTACCATGGGTTTGTACTAAAAATGCTACTACCATAATTCTTTTTTTACTCTTGTCTTCAGATTAACAAATAGTGGATTTATCATCTTAATGAGCAACCAATTTAATGGCTAAATCCATTGCATACTTTTCATCTTATACTTATTCCTGATAGCCTTTGATATTGTGGACTACTTTACTCCTTGGAAAAATTTTCATCTTTTGAATCCATGTCACTATACTCCATTTTTTCTTCTGCCTGTCTGATACTTCAAAATATTCTTTCTGGACTGCTCTTTCTCTATGTAATATATTTTCAGACTTAATTCTAGACATTCTTTCATTCTCGTACTCAATGAGAGATAACATCTACCACCTTGAAATAAATTATTTATATACTATGATGTGCTAAATCTGTATCTTCTTCCCAGAACTCTGTTGAGTTCCAAATCAAGTTCCTTCTGGACATCTTCACTTGTACAAAGAATGAATAAAATTCAATGTGCTAAAAGGTTAACTAATCAACACCTACTACCCCCAAAATAATTTTTCCCCTCTCAGGACATGACCTCAACCCTTGCCCAAACCAGTCCCACCTCCTTTTTTCACACTCGCCATAGGCAATTCCATTCCCATGCCTACTTGAGTCTACCACTTCAAACTTATCATGTCTCTTTACTAATGCTTATTTCCCTAAAAATGACCATAGGTCCCTTATTTATTCCCTCCATCTGGCTCTATTGAACCATGTACATATCTTGCCTTTGACATTTCTATCATAGTATATTACTTATGACAATGATTCCCATTGTCACTTTGTCTAAGCTTCTCACTTGGCATTCTCATCACTCTTCCCAATACTTCCCTCCTCTATCTTTGCCCTTAATGTAACTTTTATTCATCACCTTCAGTCTACAAATCAGAATTTCTTCCCACAGAAAACATTCCTTGATATTTGAATACTGAATTAGGTGACCCTCTCCTGTTCTGATGGAAATTTATATTTCACATTATTGTCTATCAGATACACTATAATTGCCTTTTAGTTGTTATTATATTCCTTGACATTCCCATGTCTTTTAAGGCAAATAGAATAGTTTGCCATTGCAGCTTCAGGCTCTAGCATAGCAAATTTTACAAAATGGGTTTTCAAAATTAGTAAATTACAAGAATAAATTAGTCTCTTCAAACAGTTCACAGGTACACAGATTCTAATTTAAAATAGTCTTACAAAACAGCACAGAAATTAATGTGAGGATTTAATCTTTTCTCTACTAAATTTTAGCTGTGAACTTTTGAAATGCAAATTTAACCTCACCTCACAGGTTTTTCTTTAAAGAAATACCAGATTACAAAATTCTTGTTTCCTTAATGCTTATGCCTTTCTTTGGGCTTTTAAAGATCCTATTATTATAAATACTTCTCATTTCAGAAAAGCATGTCTATTGCCAGTAACGCACATTTAACCAGTCTGTTTATTATCAACTTAATCTTTACATTTTCTTTATAAGAATATTTACTCTTGATTACTTACCACATATACACATTATTAATTTTTAATTATCTTCATAATTTTTGATTACTTCTCAGTAAAGATTTGAGATAAGATTTTTAGATAAGACATGCTGTATTGACTTTTAAGACAGGAAATGCTCATTAAAGACAGTTTTGTGTCAACTGTTTACAAGAAATCCTTTTTTTCTGAGAAAAATAATGCTTCACTTCTTTTTATGTAGAATAAACACAAATATATGTGAATATCTCTCATTAAGTAAAAAGTTTCTTTATACTCCCGATTCAAATATTTCCAGGTCATTAAAAATGGAAATGTTGTTAAAAACATTTTTATAATAACATTTCACAAATGCTCATGGTTATTTATAGTGTTTGAACTTAATAGAACATGGCATAGAATAAACAGTAAAACTGATAGCAATAAAAAAGGAGCGTTTTATTTTCTGATATACGAAAACAAGGGTAACACAAATGCTCTCCTAAGGACACACTATTGTGAATATCTCTTATCTAAAACCCAGCAGGTAGCAAATACAGTACTCATGCCACCTTATGTTAGCAGTATCTGTGCAGTTGGAGATACTGTAGTTCAGTTTCGATAGAACATGTAGAAAAGGAAGATTCACAATTGCTTGAACATAAAATTCCAACCCTCACTTAAAAAATCCTAAGTAGCTACTCCTATAATATGTCAAGATTTTTTTGTTTTGTTTTGTTTTAAAGATTTTATTTATTTATTTGAGAGAGAGAGAGAGAACACAAGCAGGGGGAGGGGCAGAGCGGGAGGGAGAAGCAGACACCCCGCTGTGCTGGGTGCTGAATGGGATGGGATGTAGGGTTCCAATTACGGACTCTGGGATCAACACCCGAGCCACAGACACGCGCTTAAACCACTGAGCCACCCAGGCGCCCCCAAGATTTTGTTTTTGAGCGTTTTGAATACTTTATAAACTCAAATGGGACTTAAGGGGGAAAAACGGTTTTCACAGGGGTCAATTAAGAAAGTAAATATGTTGCAATGGAAAGGGTGATTTTTAAAAATCTAATGACATGGGTTGCTGTGTTCGCTCTTCCACGAACTAGTTGTGCGACCTTTGCCAAATTATACAACTTCACTGAACCTCCAATTCCTCTGATACAAAATAAGAGTGTATTACCTACCTCCATGGTGACTGGAGAATCCAACTACATAATATGTATGTATTAGGTGTCTTGCATGGGCACTTTAATGAATCTTTCTCTGTTTTTTTTCTGTCCTCTTAATTGCCTAGATCTTAAATTCAATATATTTATGATTATTTTAACTCCTGGAGAAATCATTATAATTTACTTTTTATTAAGAACAGAATTATACTAATCATCAAATAAGATAGCTGATAAAATTGCTAATTACTTAGTGATCAGAGACTAATCTTTCTTATATCCATTTACTTTATCTTTATTTTTGTCATTATTTTTGATACATATTTCTTAGTTCTTGACACATTATCATAGTATTTTTAAAGGCACTCTCGTATTATTCATCCCCTTCCTTCTTAGTCCCTAATAGCAATATCTCTCCTTCCATAATCTCCATTTTGAGTTTATATATGTATAAATAATATCTATAAATAGAATATATAATTGTATATGTGGATATTGTGTAGATATAATGGGTATAATGTGTGAACCTACACAATGGATATGTATATACATGACATTCAAGCATAAATATTCATGATTGAGTGTGTCTGTGTATATGCTTTATTTACCTAAATGTTTGGTACTATGTTATCTAAGTCAGACTAATTGCTTCTTCTCTCCCTCTTCTCCCCCATTTAGTCATCCATCCAGTCATTCAATCACTTATTTAAATCACACAGACTTGCAGATACTCATTTTATTCTTTGGATTATAATTCAATACTATTGCCATTTATTTTGTTACAGACTTGGCCTTTGGGAGCTCACTATATATAGCTGCCTCCTATGTCCTTGTGAATAATGTCATAATTATTTTTTTTGCATTTTCTTACCTTCTGGTTTGACAAGACGGTCTAGGCTCATCTTGTATTTTCCTTGCCTCAGCTCCTATGCAATCCATTTCTTCAAGGGACCCCAATTTCGTTTATTAGAGAACTGTATTTAGAAACAAAGATCCAGGCGCTGGCATGCTTGTTGCCATTAAGAGGCTGCTGTCTCTAAGTCCTCCCAGCAGATATACCCAGAAAATATATGTATATTCACTAACCCATCTATTCACAAAACTCAATATTTATTTCTCTAACCAATTTATACAGATATGGCTGACTCTAATTCATCACCAGAGTTCAATCAAATCGTTTTCCCTTTTCTTGCTTTCTATTTCTTTCTCTAATAGTATAAAACCTTCTGTCTTCTGTTATATAAAATTTATTAATTTATTTGTTCTTCTTATTTACTTATTTTTTACTATATGGGGATAGGAAGGTAGAACAATGGAAAGAATGTTTGCATTTTTTAATGGAATGTTTTAAATTTTTTAATATCAGATTATTTCATTCATATACATATATACACTCACACATAATTGATTTTATCTATGGGTCTTAAAGTCTGTAAACTAGCTAAACTCACTTATTATTTCAAATGGATATTTTGTAGATTCCATAGTATTTTATTCAACTACCAGGTCATCTGAAAACAAAAGCAGGGTGAACAAAGAGAGATTATTATTTCTAATGAATTTAAATGATTTTTTTCTTTTAACCTAATTGTACTGGCTAGGGCTCCAGTGCAATATTGAATAGAAGCGGTAAGAGCTAGCATCCTTGCCTTGTCCCTGAGTTTAGGGAGAGGTATTAAATCTATCATCAAGTATTATAATAGCTGTGATTTTGCAAATGCAGTTTATCAGGTTGAGGGATTCTCTGCATTGGGAATTTTCATTAAAAATTGATGTTAGTTTTTGTCAAATGCCTCTTCTGCATATATATAGCTAATCATATTCTTCTTCTTCTTCTTCTGTTTGTTAATGTGATAAATTACATTGATTTTTAAATGTCAAAATAACTGCATTCCTGGGATAAACTGTCCTTGGTCATGATATTTTTTTAAATAAATGAGTGCATTTTATTTTGTTTTTGTTTCGTTTTCTCTTTCCAAGTTTTCATTTAAATTCCAGTTAGTTAACATACAGTGTAATATTAGTTTTGGGTGTAGAATTTAGTGATCCAACACTTACATACACCCAGTGCTCATCACAAATGTACTCCTTAACCCCCATCACCTATTCTTACATATAGTTGGATATGATTTTTTAAAATTGCAGGAATTTTGGATCTATGTTCATGTAGGATTATTTTGTCATCATTTCTTTGGTTTTATAAAAGAGTAATGTTGACCTCATTAAGAGGGAGTATTTTCTGCTTTTTAATTTTATGGAAAATTGTATGTAGAACTGTATTGAATTCTACTATTTATTTTTTAAAAGTTTGGTAGAATTTACCACTGAAGCCATCTGGACATGTAATTTTATTCGTAGGAACATCTTTAAATAATCCTATTTCCTTAACAGCTATACAGTTATGAAGTTATATATTTCTTTTTAAAATAGCTTTATTGGAGTGCTAGGGTGGTACAGTCAGTTGAGCCTCTGACTCTTGGTTTCAGCTCAGGTCGTGATCTCATGGCTCTAGAGGGTCATAGGGTTGTGGAATCGAGCTCTGCATTGGGCTCTGTGCTCAGTGTGGTGTCTGCTTAAGTTTTTCTCTCCCTCTCTTTCTGCACCTCCCCCCAAAGTGTGAGAGTGCTCTCTCGCTCTCTCTCTCTCTAATAAATCAATCTTTAAAATAAAATAAACTAGCTCTATTATAAATGACATACAATAAACTATAATTATGTTACTATTGTATACTTTTATAAGGTACACAAACACACATATATTTGTGAAATATTCAACATAATAATGAAGATATTACACCCCCAACAAGTTTCTTCATGCTGACAATGTTTTTAAGCTCATATCCTCACTAGTAAGAAACCCAAATCTTTTCTGAAGTGTTTCACACCTATTGTTCCTTCCTGTATTAGACTGCTCAGAACTTATATTATAGTTTACCATAAAACCTATAGAAATACTGGGAGATAAAAGTTTGGTAAGTTGCGAGTATTCTCTTCCCTATCCCCATCACATAGCAGCAACTTTATTTTCTCTTGATAATCCACTTTAATCATTCCAATCATCACTTTATCTTATTTTTCAGTCTTATTGGTCTAGAGTTCAATTGACTCAATATTGTCAAGTGTCAGTTTCAAATCCCTGTTCAATGTAACTCTTTTCATGCTTTCTCGTTACACGTACAGGAATGAAAAAGTTGAGAAATAGATAATTAGACACAATGATCAGAGGTATCTCTCCTGCTTCCACCTATGATTCCTTTGACTACAAAAGAAACAGCACCATATTCTTTTCACTGAATCAGAATGTATTATCTCCAGCTATAGGAGATAAATCCAAACTCATAAGTTTTTGTCTCCTAGTTAGTACCATAACTGAATCCTAAATAAGTTATTACAGCTTTCTATGTAATCAGCTGTTTATCAATGTTGGGGTATATCTTTTGCTATGAAAAGACTTACTTGCTCAGAAGTAATCCTATAAGAAATGATATGCCCTAGAATGAACTTTTAATAATTCTGTGGCTAGCACTGCAAGGAAAGCATAGCAACTAGGGAAGGCAGATACATACCCAGAATAGGTATCCATTCCAATGTAAACAAATTATTGTTTCTTCCATGATAGAAGACATTAAATAAAATCAAAATATAGTCAAGTGGCTGGCTATTCCCTAATGCATCCCCCTCCACCCTGGTTATGATGTCTCTTTAGTATTCACATTGGTTTCTGTTGCTGGCAGAATGAGCAGCCAGTACTGATGGTTATGGGATCAGCTATGGCAAGGGTAGTCCACGTGTTTGACTTCATTCAGCTCCTAAATGATCTGCTACCAAAACATAATTTGGTTCATGTAATCACCCAGCCACCATGGATGGACTCAGGCCAAACACCATTTACCACCTGAACCCTAGAAGTCCCCAATCTGTGACCCAACAATTAATATTTTCTAAAATTGTTGCTCAAAGATCACTGAATTTGTTGACAATTGCTTGCTGATATGGAATGAAACTTGGGTAAATAGTTGTGTATCTCTTTGGGTAAGGCCAGCAGGAAGATTTTAGTGATATTTCAGTAACTATGAGAGTTAAAAGTACTTTTCAAGATTATTGACATTGCTTAAAATATTTACCAATGTCATTATTTCATTTATATTTCAGAGTATTTCCACAAGAATATCAAAAAGCTTCAATCAAGGAACTCAAAGCACATTAACAGATTCTAGGTACATCAACATCAGAATATTGATGAGGCACCCAAACTATCCTGCTGACTAAAGATTATTTTCTGTTAACCAGAACTAAAGCTTTTATATGTTTGTGCTATTGTTTGGGCTTTATGGACACCTGAGGGTTGTCCACAAAACCCAGCACACTGTGAGCAATTTGCCACCTTCAAAGATCCCTGCTTGTCAAAGTATTTTCATTATTGCATTAGCCCTGCTGTTTATGACAATACCCATTATTTTTGGTACTTAGGGGCCGAAACTGCCTCTGTGAGCCAGGATCTCATCATTCTCATTAAAATCAGAGTCTCTTTTAACAGCAGTCTCCCACATTTATCTCAGGACTTCAGGGAAAAGTAAGTAGAGTATTTCTTTTGTTAAATAAACTTTTTAGTTTTAAATGGTTTTAGATTTAGAGAAAAGTTGGGAAGAGATACTAGAGGTTCCTTATATACTCCACACCAACTTTCTCCCATTATTATTATCTTACATTAGCATTGCACATTTTTTCACAATTAATGAACTAATACTGATACACTATTAGCTAAAGTCCACACTTCATTCAGATTTCATTAGTTTTACCTAATGTGGTTTTTTTTTTTTCTGTTCTAGGATTCCATAAAAGATACCACCTTATATTTAATCATCATGCATCCTTAGACTCGTCATGGCTATGAGGGTTATTACTTTTCAAGGTTATTGACACTACTCAAAATATTTATCAATGTCTTTATTAAGTGAGATTCTTTTGACCCTGTAAGGGACATAATTAATAGTAGGATAATGAATTGTCCTTCATTTTCCTTTAGTTCAATATAGAGCTGAGCTTATGATTTAATCAACCAACCAAGCAAACAATTTGAACCATTCCCCATTAATAAAGCTAGCACAATACATTGGAATTCATTGTTAAAAGCACCCATATTGATAAATCCAACCTGATCTTAAATTCCATTCCTCTCTGTTTTGTGCAGCATCCACAGAATATGCCCCTACACATATGCCCTAGATTTTTGCAAATATAATTGGGAATTTGAAATTCTTCTAATATTAAAAAATTTCCTCTGAGATCGATTTTATATGGTTCATGGGGTGATAGTAATGAGAATTCGTCACGACGAGACCTAAGAAAAGTTGACGTCCTCTTGCAAGATATGTCCCTGAAGGTTCAGTCAGGGAAGCAAAAACAGTATTAGCATTATAGACAAAGGATTTTTTATAGAAACAATATCCTGCACTAATGTGGAAGTAGCTGAAGTAGGTTCCATAAGGGAAGATAAAGAATAAAGGGGAATTCATTCACAAGCCTTCCTGTTGCCAGGTGTATCGGAGAGGAACTTCGAAGAAGAACTGATGGATTCAATAGTGACTTGTGCTTAGCGCCCTGAGTCTTACAGTAGAGTTACTGTTGGTCAGGAGAACAGCAGTAAAGATGGAGAATCAGACATAGAGCACTGTAGAGTGAGGACAATAGGCAACGCACTGGAATTTCTGCATCTATCTGTCTCCAAGGAGAGAACAAAGACCAGGTGGAATGCAGCAGCATCTCTGTATCTTTCTCTCCTCACCTCTATGATGACCTTCAGAAAGTAATAGCTACTGTTACTAACTTCTGTTTTCCAAATCTTGAGCAAAATTTCTGTCAATTCTAACCTGGAAGCATGCAATAAAGAGGAGTTTGGAAGCATTAGTCCTATCTTAGGCAAGTTAACATAGTATTAAACCATCACTAACCCCATTTTGGCATATCACATGAACTTGACCTATATCTAAATTTCAGGTATACAAATTCTGTAACATCAAGGATAACAATATTTTAGAATAGCATTACAAAGTCCATGGTTTTCTGACTCCAAACTGAGCTGACAACGAAGAAACTGAGCCTAATATCTTTGCTCTAAATTCTCCACTACAGTTATAAGCAAGCAACCCACTCCACAATTCATGGATTTTCACACCCTTTAAACAAACCAGGAGAAATAACCTGCCTTCCACATAGTTCTCCACAGTTCTTGCTCTAAATTCTCCACTATAGTTACAAGCAAGCAGCCCACTCACAGTTCCAAGAAGCTTCCTTGGCTCAATGTACCAGCCACGTGACAGAGCAAAGCTTGTCTTCAACATACTTTGTGCAGAAAACCACAAGAGTTAAATTAACTACTTCATCACTGACTGTGCTTGACTTCCAAGTTCCCCTTTTCTAGGGTTCATGGATTTTCACACCCTTCAAACAAACCAGGAAAAATAACCTATTATAAATCTTATTTCCTCGAGGTCAGTTACAGGGAACAACTTTCAGATTCTAATTAATTTATTAATGAGCATTCCTGGTTTGTAGGCAAAATAATGATAATGTAGCAGCTTGAAGCATGAATAAGTTTTTTGAGGCATATATGGCCCAAAGCATTATTAGGACGGCTGAAGAAAGAGACTCAGGCTGAGCTTCTAGAGAGGAAGCCCAAAGTTGTGTAGAGAAGAGAGCTCTGCCTCTAGCACTGTTAGGAAGCTGCCAAGGAAAGTTGTTGCCTTCTAGAAAAACTCAACACCACATGATCTGTACCATCAATGAGGATGCTTCACAGCTACAAATAATGCAGCTCTAAATCTAAGCCTCCCAGAACTGGAATGATTGTCAGAATTACATCAAACACCTTTTCCACAAAGGATATATCCAAAATGTAGTTTTTAACTCTCCAGTCTCATCAATTCAGAAAGTTCCACCAGAAGGCGGTTTTGGGTTGATATGCAGTAATTCACACCCAGTGATTATTAAACTAGGTTTAGCCAATCAAATAACCAGCTGTCTGCTTTGTGTCACATTCGAGTGATGCAAATAAGGAGGACTAGCAGAGACTCCTTTCTGGATGTATCAGTACCAGCATGTTTGTTTGTTTGTTTGTTTGTTTGTTTCTTTCTTTCTTTCTTTCTTTCTTTTTTTAGGCTCAACACTCCTGGTAAAGTGGTGATTCAGAGCCAAGAGTCTCAATGCAAACCCCATTTTTCAGGGCTCAACTTCAGCTTCAGAGTCAACAGTGTTCTGCCATCCTGATTATGAAGCCTAATTTGGCTGATTCTGGTTCCATACTCCCTTTTTTGTGATTCTTACTTTCCAAAATTTGTTCTGCATATTTCCTCAAAATTCTTTAAGTCACACAGTACTCTTTCATTAAATTGCTTTTACTATTTAAATCCGATAAAGTTTCTATTGTTTGCAATTAAGTGACCCAAACATTTCAAACCGAATGATTTTTATCCTTTTCAGTTGTTACAGAAAACATTATCAGTAGAAAAAAAACAAATTGGTAGTTAAGTTTACTGCAGACAAATTTTAATGTAAGGAGAATGGGTTAATAAGGCCATCAATGGCAAGCCCTTTAAAACCCAGAACTATCATTTTGTAGATATTTCACTGACACATATTATATATAACATACAGATTTTAGATCATATATATGATTCTCCTAAGTTGCAATTGTATGCAATATATTTTGTATGGAGATTGTTATAGTTCCATTGTAAGAGTTGTGTATCATTTACTATGAAGTAAGCACATATTTTCTCAGAGCCTCTAAAAGGGAATGTGCAGTACCACAGACACTATGCTTGACGGAAAGTAAAAAGATGAGGGTCTGGTAAGTCACTTACATTCGTTTGGTTTTAAATTTCTCATCTGTTAAGTGGAGAACTTGATGATCTCTAAAATACGGTCTCTAAAATTCTATGACAATGTTTAATTTTGATAATTGAAATTATGCTAGTAAAGCAAATTTCAAAAATATAAAGCTAGATGTATCAATCATATGTGCATACACTACTGCTCAGGAAAGATATCTCTTTACCACTATCTTATAAGATATACTTGGTTTTAAATGTGAATTTACTGATTTCCTGACAGCAATTGGCCAAAGGTCATTTGTCATTTGTTCTAAGTTTGCCCTGTATTCTCTTAAATTCATTTCTTGCCCTAGTTGGTCTGCTCGGTATCACAAACTGACTGTTTCGTACTGGCAGTAGTTCCCAGGCTGTCCTGGCAATACCCTGCAACTAGACTCAGCCAGGGCCTTCCATATTACAGGGCAGAAGAAAGGTCAAAGTGAATTTCTGTCTCTATGTCTCTCTCTGTGTCTAATTGTGTGTCTCTGTCTCTTTCTTTTCTACCTTGGGAAGCGTCTCTGGCAGCTCCTGGATTTCTTCCTTTGACTTCTAGGGTAATTCGTATTTTTTAAATCTTTCAATTGCAATATTATGGACCCTTTTCACACAAAAAAATAAATCCATTTGTTATGCATCATACTAGTAAATATAATCATTTTCAAAATACTTTATCAAATGCTTTTATTTAATATATGCATTTTTTTACAAAACCCGAGCATTTTGATTCCAGAAAAGGAATATTTAAATGATAAGAATCTTTGGTGGACATTTCACGGACAGTGTTCTCATTGGAGAAAGTATGCTCAGGTTACTAAAAAATAGCAGATTTGCAAAATGCTTTCCACAAATATGATTTTTATCCTCTGGAGAGTAGTATCACCTTCACCACTGTATATTAACTGATCACTGTAGCATAAGAAGCATGAGATTCCCTTGAGGTTGATTTATTTTTTCACATATAATGAGAATATCAATTAGTGTAAATACAATTAAACATAACTCAAATGAACTAAAGTAAAATTTCTAATTTAATCTGTGAATTC
The DNA here is from genome assembly GCF_017311325.1 of Ursus maritimus. NCBI lineage: Eukaryota > Metazoa > Chordata > Mammalia > Carnivora > Ursidae > Ursus > Ursus maritimus. The sequence goes on along the minus strand of NW_024427107.1, from coordinate 30,921,981 downwards.
AGGTCCCAATTTTTCCTCATCTCTAAAATAAAATCTAGGGTCATTCAAGTGGAAAAATTATGTTTTCTAAATAATTATGAATTATGTAGAAATTATGAATCTACAATTTAATGTACTATCCCTATTTAGTTTAAAATGCACCTTTTCTATTACTTATTATTTGTGAAGCTATTTTATATACTATACTAGTTTTCTATTATCCTAACAAATCACCACAGATCTAACAACTTAAAACAATACCCATTTCTCATTCATAGTTCTGTATGTTGAAGTCCAGATGGGCTCAAGTGGGTACTCTGCTTAGGGTCTCACAAGACTAGAATCAAAGTGTCAGCCAATCTGGACTATCATCTGGAGGCTTTAGGGGAGAATCCACATGCAGGCTTTTTCAGTTTTTTGGAGTATTCGGATTTGGAGTATCTGGAATTTCATGTGCTTGTAGGATTAAGGGCCTCCTTTGGCCAGGGAAATAACAAGTGGCCAGGGGTCATTCTTAGCTACTTAAGACCTCCCACATCCCTTGACTTGTGGCCCCTTCCATCTTCCAAACTGGCAGGGACACACCAAATCTCTCTGACTTCTACTCTTCCATATCTCTTTAACATCCTCTCTCCTCAGGGGCGCCTGGGTGGCACAGCGGTTAAGCGTCTGCCTTCGGCTCAGGGCGTGATCCTGGCGATCTGGGATCGAGCCCCACATCAGGCTCTTCTGCTATGAGCCTGCTTCTTCCTCTCCCACTTCCCCTGCTTGTGTTCCCTCTCTCGCTGGCTGTCTCTATCTCTGTCGAATAAATAAATAAAATCTTTAAATAAAAAAAAAAAAAAAAAAAAATCCTCTCTCCTCAGAGAAAGCTTTGCTTCTAATAGCTCCATGAACACATTGGACCTATCAGGATAATCTCCCTATTTTGAGGTCGACTCATTAGTAAAACTTAACTACATCTACAAAGTCCCTTTTGCCTGGTAATGTAACATATTCAAAGCTATGACACTAGGGGGCAAAAGTTATGAGGGTCATAATTCTGCCCAGCACACATATAAATCTTAGAAAAGAGAGATGTGTTCAAATAATAAGCTAGACAAATATTAAGAAAATAGAAAAACAGACAAAATATGGATTAAATGGATTATTTTCTAAAGGCTTTAATATGTGAATATTAAGATCTTCTGAAAAAGATTTTATAAAGCAGTATTTATAATATCTATTTAACTACAGAACCTTGTTTTTGATAAACACTTGAGAACAACAGTTTTCTGGCACTGGATTTTACAAAAACTGGTATATAAAAATGCCATATATGACTATTTCTATTAAATTCCTAAGTAAAATACTATCATATAAAAATAGAACAAAATCCCTTAAAAGAAGCATTTACCATATTTAAATATTAGTTCTTTAGCTCAAGAACCTAAGGATACCTAAGGATTAATTTTGGTATAAATATCAACATGAGATACCAATATAATTTATGATTTCAACAGATGCTAAAAAAACCCTTCAATTAAAACCATTATCCACATTTGATAAAGAAATTCTCTTAAAATGTTAAACTATACACATACTTATGTAACTACGTGAGGAAGACACAACCTAATACTAATAGCCAAAATGATATTTGAGATTGAAAAGGTAGAGATAGGGGCACCTGAATGGCTCAGTTGGTTAAGCGTCTGCCTTCAGCTCAGGTCTTGATCCCGGGGTCCAGGGATCGAATCCCGCATAGGGCTCCCTGCTCAGTGGGGAGTCTGCTTCTCCCTCTCCTTCCCCATCCCTGCTCGTTTCTCTCTCTCTCACTCACTCTCTCTCTCAGATAAATAAAATCTTAAGAAAAGAGAAAGGTTAGAGATATGCTAATATTAAGAAAAAAGCAATGAGGTATGCTATAACTATCATTAGTTATTGTTGTTCAATGTGTTCACCAATGCAACAAAAAGTGAAATACAAATAAGGAAAAATTTAAAAAAAAAAAAAGCTTTCTTCAAATTCTATAACCCCAGTGATCCAATGAAGATCAATATACTTCTTCCATGTGCTCTCATTATTCTCCTAGTCTTTTCAGATAGAGGCTCCTGAGTTTAAACATCTTCAGCCTAGTTAAGTGTGTCCATTTGTTTTTCTGATACCTGTACAACCAACCTCACTTCTTTAATTATATGTTTCTACCATTTGTTTTCATTTTATTTCAAACTCAGACTTTTTACTTTCTGAATATGTTCCTCTTTCATGTAAGATTCCTCACAGATTAAGATAAGAAGTGGATAATTTCTGTGTCAGAAAAAAAAATCTATTATTCAAACAGATTCTCTCCATCTTTACCTACCTGAGTAGATTTAGTATTACACACAGTTGGTTCTATTCCGTCAGAGAAAATCAAACACATCCCTGGATTATATTTATTGTTGTCCTGCCTGTCTCCACTTTGGTTTTTCTCTTCTCAACTATAACTTTCCTTAGAGTCCTAACTCAATAAAATTCTCAGACATGTTCCCTTAGGGAATATGCCATGTTCTTCTTCCTTCCTCTTGCAATAATTGTGTCATCTTGAAACTCATCTAATACTGCTTAAAGTATTTTATGTGATCTAACAGGTAATCTCTTCTCACTGCTGTTTAAATTATTGTGTAACCACCCAGTGTAGATCTCCTCAGTCATCGGCTATTTTTCCCCTGTGTCTTGTATAAGGGTGACTCAATAATTTCCTGAATCCAAGGTTCCTCAGAGATCCACAAACCATTCCTTTTTTCCTGCTATAAGCTTATTTGGATCCTGCTCAACTTTCATGTCTTTGTAATAGTGATTATAAGCCCTCTTTCCTGGTCTAACCTTTTAGCATATCTAGATATGTTACTCTTTCAATTTTATTTTCTTTCCTGTTTAGTCTGGCCACCAAGATCTGTATCTATTCCTTTCTTGCCCCAGCTTCTATCCTGAGTTAAAAAGTCAAAATCTATTTGTACGGGTATTGTTTTGGAGTTTTTTATTTGTTTGTTTGTGTTTGATATTATAACTGTTTCCCCCTTTTTAAAACCTTTTTAAAACTTTTTAAAAGTTTTAAAAAGGTTTTAAAAATGGGTTAGTTTAATTGGTCCAAAAATATGACTTTCCCTCATAAATAGGTCTTCTCCAATCAGTTTGGTGCCTTTATAAACCGTACCACACATCTATTATCTGAATTTCTGAAATCACAATGACACTGGTGATTAGAATGTGACAACGAAAGGTGTGCTATGCTCTCTTTGAGTTCAGATCTGTCCAAAAGGTGCTCATCGTCAAGCATGTCCAAAAAACAAACAAACAAATACAAAACAACAACAAAGACTACAATTTTGGATCTAGTGACACCTAAAACGTCTATTTTTAACAATTTCACAGCCAAAATTTCACATACTTACTATTGTGACCCAAAGTCAAACATAACAAATATGTACTTCCAAATAAAAAAAAATAATAAATTGGAAATGTAAGTAAACATTCTCCCCACTTTAAGCTCACTGATGTCCAGTTATTCTCATGTTTTATATCAGCTACTGTGTGTTCACCTTCCTGGCTTTCTATGTAAGGAATGTGAAACCCCTGGAGATAGGAGAGTTAACTCTTCAAATCAGCATGCCAGTTATACTTTATCCAAAGAAAGATACTTTTTTCTGCTTGTTCCAAGAGCAAATTCTTCCTTGTTTTGAAGACTGCACCAAATCTGTCATTACCTGTGCTCAAAGACACCAAGAAAGGTATATTTCATTTATAAAGTGCTTCAACTCTTCAAGTCCGCAACTACTGAGAGCAGCTGTCCCCTCTCCAAGATGTGGAGTCCACAACATAGTAGTGATCACGGTGTTGGTGCCACCTGACATACCCTATCAGATTGTAATCTACATGAATAATACTGCCTGCAGTTGTGCAGGGCCAAACCTTCAGAGCCACATGCAGAGTCTCTGCTTAGCAGACGTATTGCAGTAAGTATATCACAGTTGCTATGAATTCTAGTTTGATTGACGAAGTGTCCATTTCTAAATTAACCAACACTCAATTATTGATACAATTCTAAAATCTGATTTTTTCCTACCCAGATGTGTCAACTGATGTCCAAAACTGAAAAGTCCTAAAGAACAGTAATATACCATCTTCGCTAGAGATGCAAAATGGAGGCTCGAAACAGGTTTGGCAGTCCTTACAGCCCATTACTCAATTTCACCTTAAATATAAGAGTCTGCAAAATTAGATAGAAATGACCAGTGAATGTGAATTTCTTTGAAGACAGTGCTCTGAAGACTTCCTGACTTCATGCTACACCCAATGGCTATCTTCATCTAAGTGAGGCTTTAGGAGAACTATCAGGTGAGATGAATGTGCCTCAATTCTATGGCTTGTGTAACAGACAACACAGATTTTGGTGCTTGATATTGAGAGAAAAGGTGAACAACAGGTTGCAGGTAGGTCTATCTGTCCTGTCAGAATAAAAGTGAGGAGGGCAGAGATGGACACATACTGTATTTTCAGTTTTTGGTTTTGCAAAGATGCAAAATTTTTCCCAATGGCAAAATGAGCACCATAGAAGGGTGTCATACACGAGATATTTTGAAAAACCCTCTAGAAGAGATCGCTTGCCAATGGGAATCAGAAGGGCTGGTCTGCTTTCCCAAGAGAAAGGCTGTTTATGATGCTCAAGAGAAGCATGGAGAAAATTTAAGATATTAGTTGGAAACCCTAACCCTAAGCCTGGATGCACAATTACAACAGCACCAGCTACATAAAATTTTGCCCTTTTCTACTCTCCTCCTGTACCCTCTGAAACTGATCTTGCAGGAAAACTGAAATAGTATCTACTGAGGAAGGGAGGAAGTGGAATGAAAAAGAGGATAGAAACTACCTGTGTCAATGTTTCTTCCTGCAAATTTCAGAGTCTAGATCAGGTTAGCTGGTGAGGAGAATGCAGGTTAGACAGATATTTGAGAAAGTGGGGAACACTTTAAACTGAATGAGAGACTGAAATTTTTATGTTAGACTATATTGGACTTCTAAGAACCTAAAAATAACATGGTTTATTCACAAATAAAGGTGATCATAAAAATTAAGATCGCTGCCAAAGATCTGCCATATTACAGAATTTGAAATGTGATGAGAAAGAATATCCAATAATCGCCCTCATAATTAGAATTGCCCTTTGTCAATCAGTAGACAACACTGCTATTAGAATTCTGATATAACATTCTGTTTCTAATTTCTTTGTAAGAAGTTTTTTTTTTTTTTTCCTTCTCTCTGGAATCTTTTAGAATCTTTTCCTTATCCCAATTTGATGCCTTAAGCTTTATTATCATTGACTCAGCTAGCAAATCTATTTTGTCTTTAATTTTATTGTTCTATGTTAATTTTAATTCTATTAGTTCACTTAATTTTGATCTTTCTTTCTTTCTTTCTTTCTTTTTTTTTTAAAACAGTCCCAAGTTTTTCTAACTCCATTTTCCCCCCTAATAGCAGGCATTCTATAATATTTTCTTTCTCTGGTTCTTCTATGCTGCATTATTTAACTTGTTTTTTCACTATAAATTTTTTAAATAAATATCCAAAAACACTTTTCTGGTATTTTTTTTTCCCCTAAGGGGAAATTTTTTCTAGGGCTGTCATCTTCCCAAAAATAGTGTGGAGATAGTCTCATGATCTAACTACACTCTGTGGTTGGTTGCCTTGTATGTACTTAATTTGCACTTATTTGTAGAGCTAGACAATAATGTTTATATCCAATTGTGTGCAGGAGGTGTAAAAAGAACTATAAAAGGAGGAGGAATCAGGAAAACAATTATCTAGAAGATTCACCCTTCTAGAGTCCTTTCTAAAATGTTTTGCGGTTCTTGAACCTGAAATGCACCATGTTGGAAAACTGTCCTGTTAAAATGGAGACAGACTTTGAGTAATGGAGGAATAGATGCAGCTATCAAATAGGTTTATTAAAATTTCATGCCATACTGAAGTTAAGAATAAATCAAAAGAACATGCTTTGTGGTTACGCTCTTTTTCCTCTGCTCCCACTCTTCCTGCTGCTGATTACTTCTGCAGCCACCTTCTTCAGCTACAATGTCTGAATAGATCTCAGCAACATTCCTTGAGCTTAGATCACATGGCAGCATTTCTCCCCAACTTCAAGTTTAAGAGACTGATATCTGTGCCTTGAGAATAGCATACTCACTTGAATTTACTCAGATTGTAGTATATCTGGTCAATATTTCCTAGGTTGTGGTAAGAGATCTGGTACTTTCCTAAACTTAAAGTTTCCATAAATATTTTTGATTCACTAGATTCATTCCACTGAATATCAGAGATCGGCAATTTTTGAAATATGCATTAATTTATCCATATTTGCTAAACATATAGTCACCTAGAAATTAAAGCATCTATTTTTTAATCACCATCTTTATTAACTTGATCACATTTATGCTGCTTTTATATTATTTTATCTTTCACATTTGAAAAAATATGGAATAAAAATTCAAAGGTTTATAAGATGGCATTGGTGGAATATCCTGAGAATTTACCTCAAAAGTTACTTGGTATCTAAATAAATACTTTTTCTCACTTAGGTATTTAGTGTTAGAAATAACTTTCATTTTGTTTCATATTTGTTAGTGAAACACATTATTATATTTCCAGTGAGATTCTTCCAAAATTTGGTATGTTTAAAAAAAAGATTAAAAATGTAAGAAATATAGTTGCATGGGTAATATGGATTTTTACATTCTGTAATAAATGCTAAGAGACCTTGGGGACAATCCTAAATGAAAAGGTGAAAGTAAATAAGATTCTTCAACGATAAATAATTTCCTGAAGGAAGTTGGAACAGAACAATTTCTCAAGTTCTCTTTAAGTTCCGTGGTTATTCAAAATTCCCAGTGTTATGCTATTTATACTAGCGAAATCACCACCAATATGTGATATGTCCAAGTTACAAACACTCATTTTACTTAGCTTTTAAGTGAGCTCAGTCATAACATCATTTAGCCACAGACCATATTATCATCTGATCTTTTGTTTCCAGGTAGAATTTTCACATGCTTGCTTGCTATTTGACATGAATTAACATTGTAGAATTTAAGCCTCTATAAAATATGTAGAATTTGTCTTTAACTATAACCATATTCACAAATCATTTTGGACAATTTTCTCTAAACCAGAACAATCTAAAAATAAGAAGTCACTTAAAAAATTTATTTCCTAGTATACCTGATTAAATGAGACTCACATTATCCGGCAAACTTTATAGTCTATGTATCATGAAAACTCACAAACTTGATACATCACACCCAAGTGTGTTATACATACATATGCATATATATATATACATATATTTATATAATACTATATATATTATCTAGCAATAAAGCTATTCATTCATAATTTATATTTTTGGATTCAAATTCTGCATATTAGGTCATCTCAGGCACAGTTTAACGCCAATGTGCGTACAAATTAAATGCCTCACTTTTACCCTCTGAGAAAATAAAAAAGTTTAATATTAAGTTTAATGTTTTATGATTTACTGAAATCAATTCAGACAGAATAATCATACCTTTCCAAAACTGTCTAAAGTGTACTTAGTATCTATCGACCTACCTAGCTAGCTATGATTTGCAAGCAAAAACCATAATTCAGAGACATAAGTAGGAAATGGAGAATCTCAATCACACCTAGGCTCTGTTGCACTCACATACATTTCACTTGACATAAGTATTTTACCTGAACATGTAGCCCTGACATTCTATTAATAACATTTATTGCAAACTTTCAAGCAAGGTAAACAGAATTTACCCTTCCAGGTACACCACTGTTTGAAGGACATTAGCAATGCATAATTTGTAGAGACTCTGGTCTTCATGACTCTGTTTTAAAAGCTAGCAGATATGCCAACATAGTAAGTTATAACCCCAAATCACGAACCTCATGCAACTGAGAGGAAAGACATTTACTCCTTCACACATAATATTATGGCAATTTCGGGGGAATCAAAGTGTGAATAAATACAATAACTTAAGTTTATGTACTTTCTATTATAACTCTGGAGAGTTAAAAGGCAATGGGAGCTGCACTGAGTTCCTGGCATGTTTAGTAACGATCAAAGCAGAAGGGGGAAAACGTATATATAATGCTAATATAAAAATATTGGTATATTGATTTATATAATACTATTTAATATAATCAGGACTAGAGTTGTATAAGAAGACTGGGATATGCATGTGATTGGTTTTATATATGATGCTTTCTCTAGAACAAATTACCGCCTGCCTTGCTTCTACAACTGTTCAGCATTTCTAATTAATTTCTGACCCAAAATCTAATGCTTTGGTGTGTCATGGTACAAATTGCATAACACATTGTATACGTAATTCAAAGACTTTGGGAACCAACCAACCCATATTTAATAAACATTATGCTGATTTAATACTACATGAATTGTGTATTATTTAGAATCATGTTGAAATCACTATTCTGAGTGTAAACTTAGTCACTGTAACTCAAATAGCTCTTCATTATTTGTATTGATTATACAAATTATTCTTGTGTGAGAACACTAAGCATAGTATCCTATCGAAATGGGGGAAAATATGTTTATGATAATAAAGAATCCTGACTTTCACAGAAGCCAGGTTTGTACTATCAATAACTGAAGTGAAATATGAAATTTAATAGTGATTTAAAAAATAATCACAAAACATTAAAGTGTCACCTGTATATTTCTAAGTAGTTAGGTGGATTTTTTTTAATGCCCCTAGTTGCAAACTCTTTAGGACAACTTTCTAGAAAATTAAAGATCAAACTAGAGACAAAGTGATATTATCGCATTTACTACAACACAAATGAAGAAATGGAAACAAAGTAATGTCTTTCTCAGAGTCACAAAACCGGGCAATCACAGAGCTATAGTTGTAAACCTAGCTCTCTGGCAACAGAATAGCAAAGTATTCCTGGGACCCCGACTGAAAGTCTTTTCTAATTTGAACTCCATATTTTACACTTTTTGACCCTCAGCAAGTCATTTAATCTCTTTCAGTCTTAGTTTTTCTATTAAAAAAAGGAAGAAAACCAAAACAGCAACAAAAACAAAAAACAAGAGTAACAATAATACATCATGAGATTTTGTGAAAATGATAAACAAGCTTAGAAATTTAGTGGGTAAAGGGCTTAGTGTAATACATCATACATGGAAGTATTAAATTAATATTAGCTATTATTTTTATTGTATATATATATGATGGATATACGTATATCCATCATCAAACAATGCAAAGAGAAGGACATCTGTCCCTTGGAGTAATGACTATGTGCTTCTTTGGGACCTTGAATATACTGAGTCTACCATTAGTATAATTAACCCATCACAAACTCCTTTAAAGCCTTGTCCTTTTTTATCCTTCTCTGCATATAAAGTAGCAAAATTCTAAGCCTGTTTCTAATTGAATTGTGAACTATACGGTGCCTGTACCAGGTTAAATGTTGAATATTGTCTGAGAAAAATCAAATAGCCACGCTTTGTCTTTCAATTCATATAGGCCCTCAACAGTACCCGAAAACTCTCCCACACGTTGTTAGCATGTTCTTTCTCTTCGTTTCCAAAGCAACTGCTTCATACCTTCTCCTCACACCTCAAACTTCAACTGTACTCACTGTGACTCCTCATCTGCAAGAGCTAAAAACATTGTCCCAAACCTCCTCATGAATATCAAAGCAATCAATCACGAACTCCTTTCTTTCCCTACCAATACATCTATGTGCTTATCTAACCTGAATCCAGTTTTGCATTTCCTCCAGTTACAGCAGTCAAGGTAGCTCCTCTCCCAACAAAGGCTAGCTCTTCCACCTGTACCCTCAATCTCATCTATTTGTACCTCTCAGGTAGTTGCTGCTGTAATAGTCACTTCTCCTTATAATTATTAATATATTCCTCTTTCTTGAATATAACCATGCTTTTGTGTTCACCCATTACAAACAAAGAAAACTGAACAAAGCAGGGCTAAAACTTACATTCACCACACCTTACCCTCTATACAACTCTATTTCCCTTTAACTTCACAGGAAAACTCTTGTTAGATTTACACATTATCTATAATCACTAAATTCACTTCTTTAACTCCCAATTTCCTCATCCTACTCAAAACTGATTTTGTCCAAATGACTCTACTGATAGTAATCTTATCAGGTCACTAATGGTCTCATGTATGTTATCCACAGCTATTTCTCTGTCTTCATTTTATAACCTCCAGGCAAAATTTTTCACAATTGAACACTTCCTCTTTTTAAAAAAAAGATGCTGTTTTTCCTTGTCATCGATGACACCATATTCACCTGTTTTTTCTTCTACACATTGGTTCCTCCTCTTTAATTTCCTTATCTGTTCAGATACAAATTTTATAGTTGCCCAGAAGGTCAGAGACTTTATCTTTTCTCTTTACTGTGTCCCCAGATTATATAATCAGTTCCATGGATTTAAAATGAATTCATTGCTATCTGTATGTTGTTGACATCAATTTTACATCTCTAATAGTGACTTTTTCATTAAGTTCTACCATCAGATTTGTATAGAGAATTACTTATTTGATTTGGCTACCTCATCATCACTTCAGATAGCATATGACCTAAACAGAGTCCCTATTTTCACTATTTAAAAAAAAGCAAGTAAACAAACAAACCACTTCACCCCAGCCAAACCATCTCAGAATGAGACTTAACTGATTTCCTTTTTCCACTCCTGCTGTCCATAACTGATCCTCTCCCCATAGCCAGAGTGATCTTTTAAATACCACAAGATATTTTTCTGTTTAAGATCCAACAGATGATATAAAATGGAACCACATTAATACCCACTCCAAAAGAAGACAGAAAAAAGAAAATGGGGAAGAAAGAACATATGAGATAACAACTAACAACATAATACATTCAAACCTAAACCTTATATTGATAATCATATTAAATTTAGAGGTAAAAACACTCAAATTGAAAGAGATCATCATATTGCATATAAAAGTAAGACTTAAATCTACACTTCTTACATAAAGAAGAAATACATATATTTTATACATATATACATATAAAGTATTTATTATATAATTACTATTTACATTGTAATTCACCATATTGACAAAAAATAAACCAAAACAAAACAAAAACAATATGCTCATCTCAACAGACACAGAAAAAGCATTTGTAAAGTCTAATATACATTCCTGATAAGGACTTTTAGAAAACTAGAAATAGGGGGCATCTGGGTTGCTCAGTCAGCTAAGCATCTGCCTTTGGCTTAGGTCATGATCCCGGAGTCCTGGGATCAAGCCCCATTTCAGGCTCCCTGCTCAGTGGAGACTCTGCTTCTCCTTCTCCCTCTGCCCCTTCCACTTGTGCTCTCTCTCACTCTGCTCTCTCTAAAATAAATAAATAAAATCTTAAGAAAAAAGAAAAGAAAACTAGAAATAGAAAGATACTTCTTCATCTTGATAAAGGACATCTATGAAAAAACCTACAATTAACATCATCCTTAATGAAAGACTGAATGCTTTCCTTCTATGTTCAGAAACAAAGCAAGGTTGTCCCCTCTCATCACCTCTACTATAATACTGTAATAGAAGAATCTAGCCTATGTAGTGAGGGAAAATAAAATAAAATGCAGCAGGATTAGAAGAGAAGAAGTAAAACTATATTTGCAGATGACAAAATCTTGAATCATACAAGCTTTGGTAAACTCAATTTATTTACTCAACTTTTATTCACTAAAGTAACAATCCACAAGATTGTTGAGAATCAACAGGCAGTGGAATTCATAATAACTAGTTTTAAAACTTAAGGTAAATACAAATAATGTAAAATTATACAATAATAGATTGTATTTATAGTAGTTCAATGTAAGTTCCATACCATGTATATCCATATAATTAATTGACTTTTGCATTTCCATTACTGCATTAAGTAGGTTAGTGAATGAAATAAAGGCATGATGTAAAAATTAAAGATATGTACTGATCTTAATTTTAATCCAGAAACTTATATGAAGACAGCAGAATAGCCTAATAAGTCAAGCTTAACCTGACTTTCTCTTAAGAAAATCATTTTTTTAAAACTTTGATTACTTTGCAAAGTTTGCATATGGGAAAATAAACTTTATTTTACGTATTAATGTAACCATATTCTGATTGAGTCTACAAAAGCAGAATCTAGATCATCTCAAAACTTGATTCTGCTTGCATATGGGCTCTGGATCCTTGTACAGTCTATCTTTGTACATGGCCCTTTTGAAATCAATGGAAATTCCCTGTTCAAATTAACAATATGAAGGTAGGAAACCAAATGGAAAAAAATGACCCTTGAGATACTATGGCTCTTGAAATTGAAAAGTTACCTTGTTATTACAGAACTCAAGCCAACACATTTCCTATTTCAAGGGCATTAAAGTTATGTGTTAAAAAGTATTTCTAAAACAGCCTTCACATTCAGCAACACACTGGTGCATTAAAACTGAACTGAGATCTTAGGAATGAAGATAATGAAAAAACAATAGTACTCTTATAAAGTAGTTTTACGAACTGCTTATCAAGTGTAATAATGGTTTTGAAACTACTGGAATGCAAAGGGAAAAAAAACCCCTATCATTTCCATTTTTAAATAACTTGAGAAAACTAACATATTAAAACCTAGAGTAACTCTGATTATATATTTTTATATATAGTGGTAAATATATATAACATTTAAATCTGACATTTTAACTATTTTTTTTTGTGTAAAATATAGTGGCATTAATTACATTTACAATGTTGCACAGCCATCACCACTATCTACTTCCAAAACTTTGTTATCACCCCAAAAGAAAATCCGTACACATTCAGCAATAACTCCCCCTTCCCTCCACCCCACCCTTGGTAACCCCTAATCTACTGTCTGTTTCTTTGAATTTACCCATTTGTGGAATTACACAATATCTGTTCTTTTATGCCTGGCTTATTGCGTTTAGCATAATATTTTCAAGATTCATCCATGTTGTAGCATGTATCACATTTTGTTTATCTTTTCATCAGTTGATAGACACTTGGGTTGTTTCCACCTTTTGACTATTGTAAATTATGCTACAATGATTGTTTGCTTACAAGTATCAGTTTGAGTCCCTATATTCATTCTTTTGGATATATACCTAAGAGATGTGTATGACAAATTATTGGGTCATATGGTAATTCGATGTTTAATGCTTTTGAGGAGCTCTCAAACTGTTTTCCATAGCTGCACCATTTCACTTTCCTACCAGGGATACACAAAAGTCCCAATTTCTCCACATCTTCACTGACATTTATTATATTAATTTTGTGTGTGTGTGATATCCATCCTAGTAGGTATGAAGTGGAATCTCATTGCAGTTTTGATTTACATTTCCTTCATGACTGATGATGCTAAGCATCTTCTTCCATGGTTATTGGTCATTTTCGCACCTTCTTTGAATAATGTCTGGTTCTTTGCCCATTTTATAATAGTGTTGTTTTGTTATTGTTGTTGACTTGCATGAGTTCTTTACATATTCTGGATATTAGACCCTTATCTCATAAATGTCATATGCAAATATTTTTTCTTCTTCTGTGGGTTGTCTTCTTGCTCTGTTGATAGTGCCTTTGGCCTGGGCTTGTAGGTCCATTACTTAAACAGTCATTGCCAAGTCCAAAGTAATGAAGATCTACCCCTATGTTTTCTTCTAGAAGTTTATACTTTTAGCTTTACATTTAGGCCTTTTGATCCATTTTGGTTTATTTTTACATATAGTTAAAGATGAGGGTTTATCTTCATTATTTGCATGTACATATTCAGTTTTTCTAGCACCAGTTGTTGAAGAAAGTAATACTCTCCCCTCTGAAAAACTGTGGCATCCTTGCCTAATGTCACTTGACCTTATACATAAGGGCTCATTTCTGGGGTATCATTTCTCCTCCAATGGTGTATATGTATACTTTTTTTTGTCAGTACCACATTATTTTGATTACCACAGCTTTGTAAGTTTGAAATTGTGAAGTATGAGCTGAGCTTTGTTATTCTTTATCAAGATTGTTTTGACTACTTAAGGTCTCTTAAAATTTCATATTAAATTTATATGGGTTTTTCCATTTTTACCCAAAACACCACTGACATTTTGAGAGGGAATGCATTGATTCTGTATTTTCATAGAAATGTCCTCTTAACAATATTAAGTCCTGTATATACGAATGAGATGTTTTTCCATTTAAGTCTTCATTTATTTCTTTCAGCAATGTTTTATAGTTTCCAATGTACAAGTCTTATAGCACACTGGTTACATTTATTCCTAAGTATTTTATTCTTTTTGATATTATTGAAAATGAAATTGTTTTCTTAATTTCCTTTTCAGATTGTTGCTAGTATATAGAAATACAGATAATTTTTGCAAATAGATTTTTCATTTATCAAATTTCCTAAATTTTAAAATTAGATGTAACAGTATTTTGTGGATTCTTTATTGAGTTTTCTACATATAAGATCATGTCATCTATGAACAGAAACAATTTTACCTCCTTCCAATTTGGATGCTTTTTATTTATGTTTCTTGCCTAATTGCTCTGGCAAGAACATCAGATAACTATGTCAGAGAGAAGTGGTGAAAGCAGATATCTTAGTCTTATTCCTTATTTCAAAGGAAAAGCATTCAGTCATTCATCATTAAGTATGATGTTAGTTGTGGACCTTTACCATATAGAAAAAGATTTCTTCTAATTATAGTATTTTGAGTGTTTTTATCATAGTAGATGTGACAAATGATATTTTTATGCATCATTTAAGATTATCATGCAGGCTTTTTTTCCTGTATAACATTAATGTGGTGTAACACATAGACTGATTTTTGTATGATGGACCATCCTTGCATTCCTTGTGTAAAGCCCACTTGGGTCATCTTTATAGTCCATTTTATATGCTGCTGAATTCACATTACTAGTATTTTGTTGAGGATTTCTGTATCACTATCATTGATAAGGGATATTGGCACAGTTTTCTTTTCTTGTAGTATCTTTGCCTAGTTTTGCTTTCAGGGTAATGCTAACATCATAGAATAAGTTAGGAACTATTGCTCTGTCTTCTTTTTAGAAGAGTGTCTGAAGAATTCGTATAAATCTATCAGTGAATAATTCACCAGCTGCTCTATGCTTTTCTTGGTTGGGAAGTATTTCTTTGAATTTTTAATTACTGATTCAATTTGCTTACTTGTTAGAGATCTATTCAGACTTTCTTTTTCTTCTTGAGACAGTTTTAGAGTTTGTGTGTTTATCAGAATTGAACCATTTAATATAGCTTCTCCAATTTGTTGGCATGCAGTTGCTCATAGTATTTTCCTACAACCTTTTTTATGCTTGTAAAGTCAGTAAAATGTTCCTCTCATTTCTGATTTTAGTAATTTGATTTTTTAATTTTTTTTCCTAGTTAATCTGAATAAGGAGTTTTTTTCTACAAGCTATGAGAGTATTTGTATAGTATTGAACTAGCTGGAGTTATATAAACTAGGTTGTTATGCATCTAAGATAACTGTAATTCCCAAGGTAAGCATTGATTAGTTAGGTAAACAACTAAAAATATATAGAGAAAGGAAAGAAAAAAGGTATATTTTCTTTGAGTATTATATTGTAACACTGAAAATCAGATTTCCAACCTCTGGGATTACTTTTCTTTTCCTTTTTGAGTACTCTATTCATTGATTTTTAATTATTTTTCCATACTATACTGGCAAACTTTGTGTTCCTTTTTTTGTGTGGTCACTGTTTGTTTTCTGTTACCTCTGTGATCAGCTCGTGACCTGATGCTATTTCCTTAAATTTCTAGATCAAAAAACAGAAAGAGTACTACCAATAGATGCTGTTGGGGAAGCCATCCCTTGGGAAATGAATCAAAGGCAAACATCTGTGTTAGTCATTCAGGAACCACCAGACCCATCAAAACACACAAATCCAAATTATTGGAGGACAAAGCGCTTACTGTCCTGCCTAACACCAGCCTGATGCTCCAGAAATTCAGGCTCTCATCCCCACAGCCACAGCAAGGGTTAGATACAAGGGTTAAAAACATACCCACTGCTCTCTTACCAAAGTTCAGCAGCCTCTCCCTTCACTGGGCCTTTCCTTGGTTGTTGTAAGTATGTGATTAGTTCTAGATTCCCAATACAGTTGATTCTCACACTTTTTTTTCTGGCTTAATGGTTGTTATAGTGGAAAAAAATAACACTAGGAAATTCCCGCTCTGCCATTTTCCATGATGTTACTCTAGGTTATCTTTTAATCTATTTAAGTATCAACCATCACTTGTAGCATCTTGTTCTAAAAGTTGTTTGAATTTAGAATATTATCAACGAATGTAGTATGGATTTTATGAAACAAGTTTAGAGCATGATAAATGACTTAGTCCAATTTAGTCCATACTCATTTTTTCACCAATAATATCTCATTTTATTTTCACAACACTTTGCATAGGTATTATTATTCACATTTCAAAAGTGACAAGACAAAATAAAGATTATACAAGTCTAATGATAAAATCATAACTTGTGAATGGGAGAAAGAGAATGCAAAGCCAGGCCTCCTGAGTCTATATGCCACACTCTTTCAATAAAACAATACTCCTAGAATATTACCCTCTGGTGATTTGAGTAAACTATGAATATAAAATGTGTACATTGTGGCTGTACCAACTTGCATTCCCACCAACAATGTAGGAGGGATCCCCTTTCTCCACATCCTCTCCGACATTTGTTGTTTCCTGCCTTGTCAATTTTTGCCATTAACTGGCATAAGGTGATATCTCAATGTGGTTTTGATTTGAATTTCCCTGATGGCTAATGATTTTGAACATTTTTTCATGTGTCTGTCACTCTGGAAAACAGTGTGGAGGTCCCTTAAAAAGTTAAAAATTGAGCTACCCTATGATCCAGCAATTGCACTACTGGGTATTTACCCCAAAGATACAGACGCTGTGAAGAGAAGGGCCATATGTACCCCAATGTTCATAGCAGCATTGTCCACAATAGCTAAATTGTGGAAGGAGCCGAGACGCCCTTCAACAGATGACTGGATTAAGAAGATGTGGTCCATATATACAATGGAATATTACTCAGCCATCAAAAAGAACGATTTCTCAACATTTGCTGCAACATGGACAGGACTGGAGGACATTATGCTAAGTGAAATAAGTCAAGCAGAGAAAGACAATTATAATATGGTTTCACTCATTTATGGAACATAAGAAGTAGGAAGATTGGTAGGAGAAGAAAGGGAAGAAGAAAGAGGGGGTAAACAGAAGGGGGAATGAACCATGAGAGACTATGGACTCTGGGAAACAAACTGAGGGCTTCAGAGGGGAGGGGGATGGGGGAATGGGACAGGCTGGTGATGGGTATTAAGGAGGGCATGCATTGCATGCATGGTGCACTGGGTGTTATACGCAAGTAACAAATCATGGAACTTTACCTCAAAAACTAGGGATGTACTGTATGGTGACTAACATAATATAATAAAAAATATTAAAAAAAGAAAGAA